>NC_091475.1:67867079-67872079 GCF_036971445.1 Narcine bancroftii | reverse complement strand
TCACATTGGGTTGAACACGACTAATACCAGTAACTCTTTACACTAACACACACACACACAAACACACACACACACACACACACACACATGCACGCGCACACACACACACACACACACACACACACACACACACACACACACACACACACACACACAAATACACATAGTAACATCCAAACACATCGGATTTAACATGGCCAATACCAGTAACTGTTTACAATCTCACACAAACAGTTCAACCCATTCACATTGGACTTAACACGACCAATACCAGTAACTGTTTACACTCACACTCACACAGTACAACCCAGTCACATCAGGCTTAACACGACTGACATCAGTAACAATTTACTCTCACACAGGCAAACAGGCACATACAAAGACACACAAATGCACTCCATACAGACACACACAGACACACATGCATATACAAAAACACACACACACACTCACACAGTTTAACACAGTCACATCAGATTTAACACGACCGAAACCAGTAACTGTATACACTCACACACAAGTAGTACTATCCAGTCACATCAGTCTTAATATGATGGGAAACAGTAAATATATACTCTTCCACAGTCACACAAACAGAGTATAAATGTTTTACATTGGGCTTAACACGACTAATACCAGTATCTACTTACAATCTCACACACACAACACACACACACACACACACACACACACACACACACACACACACACACACACACACACACACACACACACACACACACACACACACACACACACACAGAGTATGACCGTTTCACATCAGGCTTAACACAGTGATACCAGTGTAGAGCTCGTCGAAAGAACCAAAGACTTGTTGATCCAAACCAAGGCTTTTATTAGGAAAAGACAAGAGCTCTTCACAGGTGGCCGACCAGTCCGGAATGATCTGACCTGGCTAGGGACACAACCCTTTAAGGCCCAGACAGTAGGTGTGGCTAAGCTCTCAGCCAATCGCTGTAAGCACAGTCATTACATACTCTAGATACTGTAACTATATACATTGGTGATAGATCTGTACTATCACATTCACCTCCTCTTGGCGAACTGACCATGGGGTGGAATGGCTGAAGAGGGAGAAGGGAAGGAAGGGGTAGGTTAAGGACTCTAGCGGTCAAGGGCTCTGACCATCCGGCATGACCGCCGTGGTGCCGGTATTGGGGTCGCTGGAGTGGTGTCGCCAGCGGGCTCAGTGGGTGCGACCGCTCCTTCGCTCCTTCGCTCAATTCGTGTTGTTGGCAGGGTGGCCCGGGTCATTGGGGTGCTGTTGATCCTTCTATCCGGCACAGGTCCTGGGGAATAAAGAGTTGGAGAAGGTTGGGTTGAAGGGGGTTGCTGGGCCTACCGCGTCCTGAGCTAGGTCCCGCACCGAAACAGTGTTCTTTTGCCCATCTGGGAACTCAACGTAGGCGTAATGCGGGTTCGCGTGGAGTAGAATCACTTGGTCGACCAAGGGGTCGTTCTTTGAGTGCCGGACGTGGCATCACAAAAGGACGGGGCCAGGGACGGTGAGCCATGCCGGTACAGTGGTTCCTGATTCGGATTTCCTCGGGAAAAGGAATATTCTTTCATGAGGGGTGGCATTTTTTGCGGTACATAGGAGGGAGCAGATGGAGTGTAAGGCACTAGTGAGAACCTCCTGCCAGTGAGAGGTGGGGAGACCTTTAGACCGGAGAGCCAGTGTAATCGCTCTCCAGATGGTGGCATTCTCCCTCTCGACCTGGCCGTTACCGCATGGGTTATAGCTGGTGGTCCTGCTTGAAGCGATACCACACTCCAGAAGGTACTGTTGCAGCTCTGCGCTCATGAATGAGGACCCCCTATTACTGTGGATGGAATTGGGGTACCCGAAAATGGCGAAGATACTGTGAAGGGCCTGTATCACTGAGGTGGCGGTGGTGTCTGGGCAGAGCACAGCGAACGGGAAGCGGGAGTACTCGTCGATGGCCGTAAGGATGTAGTTATTACGGTTGGTCAACGGTAGGGACCCCTTAAAGTCCACGCTAAGACGCTCGAAGGGGTGGGTGGCTTTAATAACGTGAGGGTTCCCCGGACGGAAGAAGAGGGGCTTGCATTCAGCGCACACTGAGCAGGCTCGGGTCATGGAGTGAATCTCCTCGACTGTGTAGAGAAGGTTGTGCGCCTTCACAAAGTGGGCAAACCTAGTGACCCCTGGATGACAGAGCTCCTCATGGAGTTTCTGTAGTCTATCCATCTGTACGCTGGCGCATGTCCCCCTGGAGAGCGCGTCAGGCGGGTCGTTGAGCTTACTAGGCCGGAACAGGATGTCATAGTTAAAGGTGGAGTGTTCGATTCTCCATCTGGCGATTTTGTCATTTTTTTATCTTACCTCGCTGGGTGTTGTTGAACATGAAGGAGACCGCGCATTGATCAGTCAACAGTGTAAAGCGCCTCCCAGCGAGGTAATGTCTCCAATGACGCACCGCTTTAACTATGGCCTGGGCCTCCTTCTCGACCGAGGAGTGTCTACTCTCTGGACCCTGGAGGGTTCTGGAGAAGAAGGCTACAGGCCGACCGGCCTGGTTCAAGGTGGCTGCCAGGGCGAAATCGGATGCATCGCTCTCGACTTGAAACGGGATAGACTCATCCATCGCGTGCAGCGTTGCAGCGGCGATGTCGGATTTGATTCGATCAAAAGCCGCTCTGGCTTCGGTCGAGAGGGGAAAGGAGGTGGTCTTGATAAGAGGACGCGCCTTGTCGGCGTAGTGTGGAACCCATTGGGCGTAATATGAGAAAAAGCCCAGGCAGGGTTTGAGCACTTTCTGGGTATGGGGGGGGGGGTGGGGGGGGGGTAAGTCCATTAGGGGATGCATGCGGTCAGGATCTGGCATCACTATCCCGTTCTCCACCATGCAACCTAGAATCGCGAGTCGTGTGGTCCGGAAGACACACGTCAAAATTGTAGGTCAGGTTCAGCCGACCGGCAGTTTGAAGAAATTTACCTAGGTTGGCATTGTGGTCCTGCGTGTCGTGGCCACAGATGGTGACATTGTCCAGATATGGGAAGGTAGCGGTTAGCCCATTCTGGTCAACCATCCAGTCCATTTCCCGCTGGAAGACCGCGACACCATTCGTGACCCCGAATGGTACCCTGAGAAAATGATACAGCCGCCCATTCGCTTTGAAGGCCGTGAATGGTCGGTCCTCACAGCGGATCGGGAGCTGGTGGTAGGCCGAACGTAGGTTAATGGTGGAGAATACGCGGTATTGGGCGATCTGGTTCACCACATCCGTGATGCGTGGCAGGGGGTACGCATCCAGAAGCGTGAAGCGGTTAATGGTCTGGCTATAGTCGACCACCATCCGTAGCTTTTCCCCGTTCTTGACAACCACCACCTGGGCTCTCCAGGGACTTGAACTGGGTTCGATGATGCCCTCATCCAGCAATCCACGCACCTCACTCCTAATGAATTGCCTGTTTTCGTAACTATATTGTCGACTTTTGGTGGCCACAGGCTTCCAGCCAGGGATGAGGTTTGTGAAGAGTGCTGGCGGGGCAATCCGGAGTGTGGAAAGGCCACAGGAGTGGCCCCAGGGCACGGGGGCAGGTTGCTCGGGTGCTTCAGGGGTGGGGCGATGGCAGAACGAGAGGGGGGCGTGGGGTCCCTCAAAGTGTAGGGACACCGTTCAAAACTGACACTGAAAGTCTAATCCCAGCAACACTGGGGTGCACAACTGGGGAAGGATGAATAATTTGAAGTGGGTGACCGTTACGCCCTGTACTTCCAGCGTGGTAATGCAATACCCCTTTATCCCAGTCGAGTGCGACCTCGTCGCTAATGAGATCCTCTGGAAAGTGGGGATAATTTCAAGTCCGCAACGGTGAGCCAGATCTGGCTGGATAAAACTGTCAATTGACCCAGAGTCAAATAAGCAATTGGTGTAGTGTCCATGCACTTTAATCAGATCCATTGCCTTAGTGAGGGGATGAGAGCATTGCTGATTTAGTGTTATAGAAGCAGCCACTGATCCTGTTGACAGGGGAGTTCCGCGTGTTGACGTCACGCAACGGGATGACGTCATAGACGCTGTCAGCACTGGAGGAGCAGGTTGGAGGTATTCCTGGAGGTGCTGATGTGGCGGTGTCGGCAGATGAACGGTAAGTAGTGGGGGTTGTTGCTCGAGGTTGGCGAGGGGTAGGACGGCGGTTGCGGCGGTCAGGCCCCAGCGGTCGTCAGCGATGGAAGCTAGGGCGAGTACCTGGTTGGCCGCGGCGGGTCCCCAGTCAGTCGCGGTGGCCGCACCGGCGGCGGCGTGGGCAGTGGCAGCAGGGGAGCGGGTAGCGGTAATGATAGCGTCATCTCTGGTGGTGGTCATGGCCGTGGCAATAGTGGGCGCTACAGTCGGGACCGAGGCCGGGTCGAGTGTTCCGCACGGGGGCAAGAGGCGGGCCAACATCATGGTTGCGAGGGTGGGCTGCCCCTTCCGGGTTCGGCGTCTCCATGACGTCAGGCGTTGCCGTGCAGGGGAGCCCTCGCTCTCATTGGATGAGAGCTCTGGGGAAGAAGAGTTTGAATGCGATAGTTGCGGTTGGGCTTCACACGAGGCATTGTGTTTGCCTGCGGCCATTTTAGACCTACAGACTGCAGCAAAGTGGCTGTTTTTAAGGCACTTCTGACACCTGGCTTTTCTTGCTGGGAACTGGGACCTGCTGTGCTTGTCCCTCCCGCAGAAATAATATTTTGGGTTCGCAGGGGGCAGTGTAGCAGCAGCCGACAGGCCGTCAGTATCTCGGGGGGTGGTAGGGTAGAAGGGCACTCTACTCACATCAGAACGTGGGGTCTAGTCCCTAGAGAACTCATTTGACTTTACGGCTGCATCCTCAATTGTGACTGCAATTCGGCACACGTCCTCTAGTTTTTCTACCCCTTGTTCGAGCAAGCGCAGCCTCACTTCGTTTGATCGGAGCCCGGCCACATATGCATCCCGGACGAGATCGTTTGTGATCTCGGCAGCAGTTT